>NW_027104032.1:0-2418 GCF_902728285.1 Clytia hemisphaerica
GATCCCAATCAAAAATAAACCCCTGTTTTGTGACATTTTTACTGTCAGCCACTAAATTGACCATAACATGGGAAAATTATGTGGCTTACACTCGCTTTGATGGTTAAGCTGAGGAAATTAGCTATACATTGCATAAAGGGCGAATTTTTTTTGGCTTACTTAAAGGGAAGTTACAAGCAAATGAAGTGTGGGCAAGAAATGTGACTTAATGGTCATGTGGCTTACCCTACCAAGAAATTCCGAAGGCTGAGTTCTCAATAATGAAAACAGTCAGACATATACTTTCTTTTCAGCATTGCCCAGCAAAGGGCTAAATTTTTCTTTAGCTGCACTGATTTGTGGCTTACAGTTTGTTAAGTGGGAAAAAATGTGGCTTACACAAGGTGAATCAGGGGGGGGTCAACATTTATAATACCAACCCATAGCTCAAAAACCCGACTTTTGACCTTTTGAGCTAAGTTAAGCACCACCACCCCAAAATTGGTATCGATACCAGCTTGAAAATCATAATTTTCAGAAAAAGGGGGGACCCACCCCCTTAATTTGGTATCGATACCAACATGACTTTTTGAATTTGACAAAATATCATGGGACCCACCCCCTAATTTAGTACCAATACTAATCTGATCTCTACCAGTACCAATACTAATCTGACAAATTTGAGTTTAAAGCTGTTTAAAGGGGACCCACCCCTCCCACACAAACAGGGTATAAGAGAAACTTCAAAAGAACTCATTTTTGAAATACTCTTTCTTCAACACAACAAAAAAAATGTCATATGCTAAAATAGAAAATGACTGAAAACTGACAATATAAATAAAAACAAACCCAATGAAGCTAGCAAAATCAATCTGAATCAATATTATCTGAATATAATTGATGTGCAAAAACTAGGAGAAGCTATTATTAGTACATAATTTTAGAACAGAATAGATTCTCTCATTACCAAATGATCACAGAAAAAATTTTGCAGGCTTGATCAAAATAAACTTGAAAATATTGAAAAGCCAAAAAACAAACTTCAAAGTCTTTACTAAGAGAAAATAGATAGGAATATAAATAAAATGGGAAGAAAAAAGAGTATAACATGAGAACTGGATGATCAGATGAAATAGAAGAGGGAATTATGGTCTTTAACAATACATGATTTATCATTTCAAAATTTATTGTCTTCTGAAAAAAACTACTAAAGATTTAATACAAATACATCTAAGTAGGCAAATTTCACTGATTATCCTTTAACTAATAAGAACTAAAAAAAACTAAAAACTTTAAATCATCCGAGTTGGGAGTATTTCTGAACAAGTTACCTAGTTCCCTTTAGCTTTAAAAAAAAACCTGTTAAAATACAGGCTTTACTGAATTCTCGAATTAGAAATTCAAATCAAAAAATTTGTGGACATTAGTTAACCTGGTCAAAAGGAGTGAAAAAACTTTTTGGGGTATTTTCTACCTGTAAGGGCAAAAAATTAGGAAAGTTCGCGTCATTTGTATGGATAACAATTTTGATCATATTGTTTAAAAAAAATTTCAGCTATAAAAGGGTGTCGGAATAGAGGAGGGGGTTGAGAAGACCAAGTTACTGTACCTTACAAAGTTTTTCTACTTAAATACCTAAGATACTGTTTAAGGTGGTAAACTAAGGATGAAAATGCAAAAATTTTCTCTGTCACCCAGGCAGTAGGTGAAATAATTTTTTGGCCCTTGTTCTAACACACTTTGTAATAAACGCCTCAGTTGCAATACCTACTACACTTTTTAATACCAAAAGCTGGCCCACTTTGTAATAAAATATAAATTTAAATGCCATAAAAGCCCTGTAAATTGCTTCACTATAATATATACACTTAAAATAGAGAAAACTGAAGATTTAATTTCAAAGTCTCAGACTTTAAAGAAAACAAAGTAAACTGGGTTCAGTTCTAAATACTTACAAATGCTAAAATAATGATCTTACTCGTCATGGGGCAATTATAGTAACATTTATCATAGGGAAGTCATAACCCTGCTCTTCGTACTTTCCCTGATACAATTAAAGAAAAAGCTCTATATGGCTGAAAGAATAATCAATTGACTTTTTTAACTAATCAAATTTAAAATATTACATATTGTAATCAAACGTTTTGATCGGCTATGAAAAGAAAAATAGGCATTGAATGTTTTAACTTTCATAATAAAAACTCCTCCTTCTCACAGACCCACTGGGACCCTCCTCACTGGAAAAATTGGCCCAAATATCGTCCCCAGTGGAAAATTATACTCTAAATTTTGTCCCCACTAAAAATATTCAAATAAACCAATCTTCGATGCAAAAAACTATTTTATTTTTCCCATCCCCACTGAATTTTCTGACTTGAAAACAATAGATTTTAAATCCCTTGGATAAAAAATATGATGATAGGAATCCCCATAGAGTTT